>NW_021135311.1:0-578 GCF_004193835.3 Ostrinia furnacalis
ATAAGTATAGATAGTTATTTATTCGAATGATTATGAGTTTCGATCATTAGTATAGAAAAATATATGAAAACAAATATTAGTAAAAACGAAGTGTATGATTAGTGATATTATGAATATCAATGATTATGATTTTAAATATGTAGGTCTTAAATTTTTTATGAAGAATGATCATTATGATATCAAATTGTATGAGAAATATTTTCGGACCTCCAATGATAGGAATTGAAAAGTTATGTAAGAAAATGCGCTACCAATAAATACTTAATAGTATTCTGATGGTAATTTTCTGCTTCAAATAAAATGTGGCTGTTGTTTGAAATTTTGCCTTCGCTTTTAAGTTTACACAATAACTGTTTTCAGATTTTGTATATTGAGCTATGATAATTGAATTTATATCTAGTTTAAGATTTTTATTTCCCCAAGAATTAAAACAATTCACTAACGTGAGAGAAGCACAATGTTTAGTAACACTAGCTTTGGATTGGAAACATAATAACCAAACTGAGAACGATAACTTTATATTAACAGAATATAAAATTATCATGCTTTCGCCTCCGAGATTTATTTTACCTTGTAGT